>NW_026571152.1:11843753-11878753 GCF_026225935.1 Boleophthalmus pectinirostris | reverse complement strand
TGTGACCTGGAAGTTGTGTTGGAGGTTTCAGGGCAACTGTGGCTACAGTTCCTGTGGTTTAACTTCAGCTTCAGTGAAAAGTAAAGTAGATCATGAAGCAGAGGGGGAAATATGAAATGAGTTTCTCTTCCTTTAGTCCTGCTTTAATCCCAGTTTAATCTCGGTTCAGCCCTGGTTTAGTTGTGGTCCAGCCCTGTCTTGGTTTAATGTTGGTTTAGTTCTGGTTTAGTACATAGACATGTATCTCTATGGCTGAATGTTCAACAGTTACTATATTGACAAACTTGCTAAATGTAATTTCACTGTTTGAACATCATTTAGTATAGTCCTGGTTTAGACCTTGTATAGGTCTGTTTTAGTCTTGTTTTAGTTCTGGTCTAATGCCAATTCTTAGTCCTGGTTCAGTACCTATCCATATGCGAGCACAGTGGCGTTGCAGTCCTGATTCAGTCCTAGTGTAGCCCTGGTCTAATTCTGGTTTAGTCCCAGTACCTGTCCGTATGCGAGCACAGTGGCGTTGTACCCCTGCAGACATCCCTCCACCAGCTTGTGTGTGGCGCTGTGGTACACCTGCTCCTGTGTGGCGTCCATGTCGAACACAAGGTCAAAGGTGAAGGCACGGTCCGAGCCTAACACCACCTGTGGTTCAGACGGTGTCACTGCAGTGCACACGTGGCAGCCCTCCACACGCTCCCGGGGCAGCTGGGGGCGGATCCTAAGAGAGGGAGAAGTCAGAGTTCGTCAGATCCCCTCCCCATGGGGTCTTATTCAGTGTAAAAGCTGCTAACCCTGTAATAATCATGTTCTACGTTTAAGCAAAAATAATGTATAGGCTAGAATATAAAGACAGTTTTGTTATGAGCATCTGGCGACATCTTGTGGTCAGAATGAGAACTACACTGACAACAACTTTTCTCCCCAAACTGCCATTGAGCTGATGTACAACTATGATAAATATTTACCACATGAAGTATCCCACCAAACCAAGACAGAATTAGAAAACTATATTAATCTGTAAAATGTAATTTAAAGTTGGAGGTCACAGAGAGACACAGGGAAAACATGCACCACACACTCCACACTTCACACTTGAAGCGTACACAGGTGGGATGGTTTAAAGGTGGACAGCGTAACATTTCTAATGGAGGGTCTGCCACTTGCTTGTCTCCATGGAAGTGTTATTGGTTTCTGTAGAATGTTCCACAGTATAGATTAAACCTTATAGCACTACACTACATTACAATACAGATCTCTGGAGAGTTGCCCCATTCACACAAGGAATGATTGTATTTTTGAGCAATGCTATATGATATATATGAGATGTTTAATGTCATACTATGGAACATTCCAGGCAAAGCAATAACATCTCCATGGAGACAAGTACCAACACCGATATTTTGTTCTGCATTACAGTTTGCTCTCAGCATCAGATTTGCCTTTTTGAAAAGAGTCATGAGGAACTATGTAAATACAAGAGACGTTTGGGGTGGCAGTTCGTAGAGCATTCGCCCACTGATCTAAAGGTTGGCGGTTCGAATCCAGCTCTCAACATAAACATCACAGGTTGAGCGGTCAAATCTACTAACCCACAGGTTGACTGGTGTGATTCCAGCTCCCACAGATGAATGCTGTCGTCGTGTCCTTGGGCAAGACACTTAACCCACCTTGCCCACAGTGTCTGTGTACACTGGTGTGTGTGAATGGGTGAATGGTTCCTTGTTGTAAAGTGCTTTGAGTGCCTTGAAGGTGGAAAAGCGCTATAGAAAAATGTGACCATTTACCATTAGGCAAAAGATACAGCTGCATATTTACACAGTCATATAACTAACTCTTTTAGGCCAGATAAATACACATTTTTACAACTTCATTATTATTAGCTTAATACATATTTGATCGATAATTCGTCACAACAGCAACACAAATATCGGATATTAGTAATGGTTCAAAATAAGTAAATCTATAATCGGACCATAAAACCCAAGACCTGCAACGCTGTGAGGCTTAAATGCTAAACACTCTGCCGCTATACTGCAAATGTGGAAGAGAGAGAAGGATAGAAAATAAGGGAGGGGGGGGAGAGACAGAGAGAGAGACAGAGAGAGAGAGAGAGACAGAGAGAGAGAGAGTGAGAGTGAGAGCGAGAGCGAGAGTTGATGTGGTCTAAATAAATCTGCTGAACTGAATCTGGATTAAGAGTGAAAGTGTGTCAGTGGAACAAGTGAGTGAATTTAGAATGACAAACTGTCAATGAGAGAAACAAGGAGCAGAGGAAAGGGTCAGAGGAGCAGAGGATGAGCAAAGGATGCAGTGGAGAGGAGCAGAGGAGAGGATTAGATGGAGCAGAGGATGCAGTGGAGAGGAGCAAAGGGTGCAGAAGAGGAGCAGATGTGGAGTTTCTTTGTTGAGCTGGACAAAAGCGTGTACAGGAGCAGACAGTGTTCCTCTGTGTGAGAGACGAACCAATCGAATCATGTCCTGTTGTTTTATTCATTCAGTAGTTCCTCTCAGATCTCTCGGTTTATACTCCATCTATTTTGGATTATGTGAAATTAAGATTTTAAACTTTCACATAGAGCAGGTGAAAACCAGTCAAAAACTGAGTACTTTTGAATCAATCAATTCCCGTTTTCATCTCCACTAGTACAGCAATATCAGTTTCTTTTATTAAGTTGTTTTATGATCTACAGCTGTTGATTACAAACCATTTCAAAGCTTTTACATACACCCATCTGTGGATTATACAGTGGTATACAAAATGGTTTCCATGGAGTTGAGGGATGGAGCAGAGACAGAGAGGTTTAATCTGATTTGAGTCTGAGAGACAAGACGGCAACTTCATCTTACCAAATACACCAGGACTAAAACAGCACTGAACTAGGACTAAAGCAGGACTGAAGCAGGATTAAAGCAGGACTGAACCAGGACTAAACCAGCAATAAATCAGGACTTAACCATGTCTGACCCAGGTCTAAACCAGGACTTCAGGTCTTGTTACAGGTGTTTCTGTAACAGTTAAGTCCAGTCCAGTCCAGTATCTAAAAGAGTCTGGGCTAAATCTGGACCAGTTTTAAATAGTAACTGGTTTTAAATAAGTGCTCTACATTCAGAGACACACAGAGCTCAGACCAGGACTAGACCAGGTCCAGGGGAGGGCATCTGACACACACAAAGGGGAAAAGGATGATGGGAAAGCATCGAACACACAGGGATATAAAAGGATGGGAGGGCATCTTACATAAAGGATATAAGTGGATGAGAGGGTATCTGACACAGAAAGCTGACTCAAGGAATATGTTATTTTTAGAGTGTAGTAATAGCCACCATTTTGGTTCCCTGGCTCCTCTTTGACCTTTGACCTCTGACACTCTGTAATTTAACACAACCTCAGAGTACAAGTACACACTACTGTAGGAGTACAGTAGTAGTACTCTGGCCATCTTCTCTGTCAGTATACATAAACTAAAGTTTTTTTTGTTTGTTTTTTTCCACAACAACTTCAGAAAGTTGTGTCATTATTCAAGCCCAAAGATGGGCTTGAATAATGGCAACTAATTTCCACTGGTGTCAGTTGAAAGGACTTTAAGACTTTAAGATTAATATGAAACGTTTGTGGAACCAGTCCAAAAGAAATTTGTTGATCATAAATTTGAAGATTTATTTCAAAAACAAACTGATTTTCCCATTGAGTTATATAGACTCATGCCCTCCATCTGAAATTATGACATTGTCACATTAAAACATGGACTAAACCTGGATTATATGATTAAACCTGACTCAATCTTGTTAAACCTTGACCATGTTTTAAGATCAATAAAACCAGAGTCTTTTCATTTCATAAGGACCAATCCTTGCCAAACCAGGACTAAACCAGGACTGAACCAGGACCGATCCAAGATTAAACTATGGACTAAAAAACTCCGGTGATCTCTTAAAAGTTCCTTTTGTAATTCCAATCTGTTATGAAACTAAAAAGTCCCTGTGTGTCAGATGCCCTCCCTGTTCCTCCATGAGGTCATATTCTGTGTAACTCTTTATTCTGTAGTTAAGACAAACATGTTCTTAAAGTTCAAGTATTTCTCTAAAACTCTTGCTACTCTTTGATTATTTCTGCTGTGTGGCACATTTTGACTATAGATTTCTGAACCACGAGTTGTTTTTGTACATTTCTGTTTAGAGTAATCCTCTGAATGCTTAAATCTGCATTTTAAAGAAGGATTAAATGAGCTATTCTAAACAGAAAAATCACTGAAATCTGAACTTTAAACTAATCCAAGAATGCATACATTTCAGAACACAGAATGAGACACCATGGAGACACAGCAAGGACATCTGACACACAGTGAGGGCATCTGACATCTAGTTCTCACAGAACATAAATCTAAATATTTGCAGAATTAATGAGTTGTGATTTGCCATTGCATAAAACATATGCTCTTTGTGTTTGCCTCTGCCATTTTAGTCAGTTAAGGTTTAATTTATTTATTTGTGTTCTCTTTAAATGTTTTATATATTATAAAATGTTTTTTTTCTAATGTTTTCATTGCATTTATCTTTTTTATGGTCTTTTTAGAGGCAGGTGCAGCAGAGGGCCCTGGCGGCACTCCAGGATGACATCATCACCACGAGACACAGAGAGACGCAGCAAAAAGTGACTGACGACGATCAATGTGAAAATACTGAGAAGACAGGATCAAGATAATCCAGTCTCAATCAGGGCTGGACCAGGGCTAAATTAGGACTAGACCAGGACAAAACCAGGACTAAAACATAACTGAACCAGGACTAAACCAGGACTAAAAAGAACTAAAAGGAGGCAGAAGTCAAGACTAAAAATTCAAAACCGAACCAGGACTAAGACAGAAATAAACCAAGTCTTAACTTGGTCTAAACAAGTCCTGAAAGACTGGATTCTTGCAGTGGTTTCACAAACAGAAACTTATCATTAAAATTCAAAAATAGGTTTGTGGAATTTTTTTTCAGTGATAGGAGCAAAACAAACAAATATGTAATTAAACAGAAATCTGAGTTATGGACTACTCTAAACCTAGACTAGGGACTAGACAAGGACTAAACTGAGATTACAACTAAACAAGGAACTGTACTAGAAACTGAATCCAGACTAAAACAGGACATGATGAGGGCTACATTTGGACTAAACTGGTACAAAACCACATTAGGATTTTTACCTGGGTCTAATCCAGGACTAAAGCAGAACTAAAGGATTTAACAAGATGCACACAGCATGAAAACCACCAGTTTAATTTGTTTACTGTGCTCCATCTTGTTATGACAATCTGTCTCTTCTCCTCTATCACTCCCTCTCTCACCCATCTCCTCCATCCCTCCCTCTATTCTTTCTCTCTCTCTCTCTCTCTCTCTCTCTAAACCTCCTCCTTTATAATCCTTGTATCAAGCAAAATATGAGCTCTCCACTCAGCACAAAACAGAAGTACAACTACTGCAAACAATGCAGTACTGCAGAAAAGTACTAGTACACAGTCAGCTGGGGAAAAGTACAGAGCTGCAATTTTAGATTTCCAAGATCTGCATTAAAAAGATCAGGAACCAGACCAGTACTAAACCAGTACTGAACCAGGACTATGTCAAAATAAACTTCACAACTCATTGCTGTCTGGCTTCAAAGAAGTGAGTACAAGTCCTGTGTATCTGATCCATCCTTCAGTGTCTAAACTCAGCCTTAAGTGTGTCTGCTGGACTATAGCTGGAGGATTATTGTGCAGAAACCAGACACAGGGAGGACATGCAAACTCCACAGAATGACTCAACATGACCTAGGACTTTCTTGCTGAGAGGATGCGCTAACAACTCTACCACTGCAAGCCCACTAAGCAATGAATGGACCACCAAGTCTAAAACTGGACTAAACCTAAAGAATGGAAGAGATTATATTAGTACAAAATGACTCCTCATACTTGGGTCTGTTTATGTTTTTACAGGTTAATTTAGGCTCATGTTTAAATGTAAGGTTTAAACATGAGCCTAAATTATGTTTAATGCAGGCTCATGTCCTGGTTCTGGTTTGGTTTTAGTGCAGGAACTAGGACTGGACTGGACCAGAACCAAAGCAGGAGGATTAAAGCAGGACTAAACCCAACACTAAAACTAACAAAAAAAATAAAAGAAAAAAGACTAAACCAAGACACTATTAGATTAAATCAGTTAAGCACATTTTGGATTTACATTAAGAATGACTTCTTCAGGAATCAAACTATTAACCCAGTCATCCTAGTAATAACACTGGACAAAACCAGCTCTCAACTGGGATTTTACTCGGACTAAACCAGGTTTAAACCAGGCCCTGAGCTGGAGCCTGGAGCAGGTGTGGGCCTTAGGGTGCCTGTCTGACGTCATGGTGATGTCTGATGTCCAACGTGTGCTCGTGCGTCTCACCTGACGGCCACGCGCACCGAGCTCTCGTCCGCGCTCATGTCTCCGCGTGCACGCAGTGAAAAATAAAAACAAATCTACAGATAAAGTCCCGTTATTCCTGCGAACTGCCGTGTGGAAGCGTCATTCCGTCATGTTCGCGTTTTGGTCGCGCTCCGGAGGCTCCAGCGGGGCGAGGGCACAGCTGAGGCCGGGGACGATGCTCTGTGGGGCGGACACGGAGTCAGGGCGCGCCGCTGTCCTCTGGAGCCGGTGTCCTGGAGCTGTGCGGGGTTGGAGTGATTTGGAGACGCACGCAGGACGCACGGCACGAGGGGAGCAGCCGCAATGCGTAATCACGCCGCGCCCCTCAAAGCGACGGGGTGACGTCATGCCGTGAAGAGGTGCACGAGGAACAGGTGCATCTGAAGTGAACGAGATGTAAATTTATACTTTTTAGCTAACTACTAGGCCATAAACCCATGATAACTGTACGTGGCTGTTATGGCCCTTGTGGCACAATTTGTCACTGTGTTTTAATATTTAATAGTTTTGAAGTCAAAGAAGAAGATGCATTATGGACTGATCTTACTACAATGTGTAACAAAAGTCAGTTTTCACAAACAAAAACAACTCTGAAACAGACCTCACCCCACGGATCTATAATAAGCATCCAGAAATAACATGTGGCCTGTACTGGGTTATACGTGTAAAAATATATTCTTTATTTTCCCTGTTTTTCTTTTAATATAATTTAAATGCTCTATAGAATTAAAAAAGAAAAAAAAAAGCGTCAAGTACACAGACGTATGCTCAGGTCACAGGTGTTTAAGGTGAGAATAATGGCTTCCTCTTTTGGACGTTTAAGGGACAACTTCTGATACGCCTGTTACATTTCCATTCCATTTTGTAACTTTCTGGACTATGCAGCTTGTGTTGGGAATTATAAGGCAAATAAATAAATAAACAAATAAACAAACAGATAAGTAAATAAATAAATACACTTTGTCAGTTCTACCTCACATATTTAACAGGTATTTAACTTTCTAAGTACCGCCAGATCTAAAATGAACTTTATCGGATCTAAATTAGAGCAAAACCAGGTCTAAAATGAAACCAAACCATGGATAAGCAACCAAAATTGCACCTCTAAATAAATATCCAGACTTGAGATACACTGGTCTAAAGTGTTCCACAGTAGGCCTACTGCATTAAACAAATCCCCATTTCTAATTTATGCGATGACATTTAGCTTTCCGAGTACTACCAGATATAAACTTGGACTGTATCTGGTCTAAATCAGAACTAAACCAGGTCTAAAATGAGACTAAACCATGGATTAAGTAGTTCTAAATAATGATGTTCCCAAAGCAGGGCAGGTCTAAATAAACCTGCAGAGGAACATGTACCTCAGTTTGAGAACTGCTACATTATATTAAGACAGATTTAGAACTCATTTAGCGTAATTATAGTCTATTTGATCATATAGAGGTTATGCACTGATGTCATTTTATTTGAAAAATGATCCTCAACATTCTGACTGAGTGGCATTGAAGCAAGTCTATGGGCAGTTTAACAGACACAACTATGTTTCTTAGTTTTTTTTGTGTTTGCTCTTATTTTCTCTTTTTTTTTTTTGTCTATGGAGATTTTTTCACCCTACAATAATTATATCCTCAAAACATAGACTTGCAATGCATCTCCAAAGCTCAAAATGCTCTGTTCCACCTTGTGATGTCATAGTGGTGATTTTCAGGTTAACAGCTAAATTTTTTTTTAACATTTACATTTATTTCAGTAGAGACGTACAATTCCAGAGCTGAAATTATCCAGCTGATTCTAGTGAAGATGTACGGAGTTTAAAAACACAGTGGAGCACTTCTGTATTACCCTAGAAGATGGAAGAGAGTGTTTTGTATTTGAGAGAACAACCTAAATATGAAGCCTTTGTGTATTAAAGATGTGTGAATGAAACAAAACCAACTCCAGGTCTGTTATTGATGGGGAACAATATTATAATGTACAGTAGATTATAAAATAGTGTAAAATAAATAATACATAAGAAAGTGCCCTGTATTCTGTGTGAGGAAATCATATATAGACAATAGTAAACTTCAAACAAAACAGACTTTACAATCAACTTTGGTTTAATTTAGGAATGTACAGAAATAGATTGTCATTTGATATATTACAAAATTGCTGTATAATATAAATATCTCATTAGAACTGTAGTCACATAACTGAGTATAAACTTATTTTGATAAAAGCTTCAAGAAAAAACACAATTCATTCTTTTAAAAATGATTAGTTGATTTGATTTAAAAAAGAGAGAGAGCAAATAGCACCAGAACCATCCAGTGACGTGGTTCATCTGAGCTGTGAAGGAAAAAGGGACTCCAGTTAGACTTTTGGAAATCACAGAATTTAAATCAATAGGAAGTCTTTTTAATTGACCATTTCTATTCAGTATAATAATTTGTGTGGAAATAAAAAAAATGGTCAAATCTGGACCCATGAACAATATTTAGAAGGTTTTGTGTCCAAATAATCTCTATCTTTCTGTAATTCCATCATAAAATATTTTCAAATTATTTTAACTCATTATCATATACTGAGACTCACAGTGATGTAGGCGATGTCGCTGTCCAAACCCACACCTCCATAATTCTGCCCAGAGTTATGCTAAAACAATAAGGAGTTCTGTTTAATATTTATACAGTTTGGACACATTTTGGTTTGTAAAGTGCATTTAGTTTCACTGTAAACTCAGACGTCACCAAACCAACACCAGAAGAAGTGTACTGAGAAATCCCAAAGGCAGCGAAAACAAAGATTAAAACAAATAAAGGACCATAGCAGTAACATAAAACCGAATTATTCTGTTGCTCAGTCCAGATCTGAGCTAGGTTGACTTCTAATTACATTCTACAGAGGACAGAGGTTCTCAAACCTTTATCTCCACTAATATACCGGTGACCCCCACATCCTTCTCTCACCTGACAAACTACTCTATAAGGTGCTCAACAGTGACTACCCACAGCTGGTTGCAGAAGTACATTTCCCATTCATTTTTCTTACAGACTTTCGGGGGAAAAAAAATTTGAAAGCTCAGGGCTAATGAGCTCTGTCTACCTATAAGATTGTAAGTTTCAGAAATGTATAAACCATTGTGTTATTAAAGCATTTCACAAAATCTTGCATTTTAAACATACTTTTTAGATTTCAAACAAACATGTTATGGATGTTAGTTAACACGTAGCTGGTTAGCCTCCTTTTTCTATGGGGGAAATGTATGGAAAATTTACTTACAAAACCAGAGTGGACTTCAAAGTGAGTGGGACTTTTGAGCTCAATAAGGAAAACTCTATGGGCCCGATCTTGCTCCTAATCTTAGCACTAGCACAAGCATTAAGGAGTGGGCGTGTCCAGGTGGGGCTGAACGTCACTGCTGGAGGCTGGAGTGGGACGGTACAAGTACATATATTTTGATGGCATTTGAACCAAACTGTGACCACAGTGGCATTTAAAGCCATTGCCAGGGTGGGTAATGTCTGCAATCTTTGCCTCATTACATGCAGCAAAGAGCTCCGGAGCCCCACAATGCAAGTATGCATCAGAAGAGGCACCAGGAATATAGAATTTTGTATGGGCAATGACAGAACTGACTGGGTTTGTATTACGAACACTCCACGCGCATGTGCGCCACTCTCATGCACGCACACCACTGTAAGCCCGTGAATGCGCGCACACATTAACCTTTTATAGTTTTCTCTGTTCGTTTTTCTCCCATTACGCAACAGACAAGTGTCTATCTCTTGCCCTTCCCATCCCACAGCAGACCCGCTGCTTTCTCGCACCTGCTCCCGCCTAAGCCGCTCTTGTGCTTCTCACGTGAGGTACGAGTGTCCACCTCTGCTATCGCTAACCGCTCACATTCTCGTCTCACGGGTGTCCACAACATTTGGTCCCACACAGGTGGATATCTCGTGGATTATGGAATACGTTTACTGTCATAAATATTTCTGATGTTACCGCTTTGCGCACAGACATGATACGTGTGTCTGTCACAGCCCCGAGCTGTTAGTGAATGCGTGCGCTGTTTCCACTTTGGGGACCCACTGTGGATCCTTGGGAACTTAAGGCTGGGAATCCCTGTTCTAAGTAATATTGAACTAAAAATTTAGAACTCACACTTTTCCAATACTTTCAGAAGATTTGAGTCTGGTCACCAGTAGATGTCCCCGAATTCAGATGGATGTGATTGTGGATTAGCACAGTCGTCCGTATCAAAACAAATATAGCTGCTTATGAAAAAAAGGAAAGGACAAAAATATCAGGAGTGAAAAACATGCTGTATTTCTGTAGAATTAATCAGCAAAGCACTAAAAGTGCGTTAATCTGAGGTGAGAAAAATGCCATTTTGTTTGTAAATGATGGTTGACCATTAACCCCATTCATGTTACATGTGTAACTGAAATAAACAAATCTGATTGGACGATCATGTTTGGTTCTGGCTCAAGACACAACGGAGGGCTTGGGGACCAGATCAGTATCCTTCTGTATAAAAATACAGAGGGATGTCAGTCTGGATTTCCTAGGCAACACCAGGAATACAATAGCAAACTCATTCCACTACACTCATGTCCACTCCATAGTACTACACCACAGAGCAGCCCCTGGCTGAGGGTACTGACACTCACTGGATGTGTTTAATTTCCTCATGGCTGACGCTGTGCAGAGCACTGGAGCTACATGATGTGGAATCAGCTCGTAAGACAAGAAGACAAACCAGGCCCAACATAGACTGCTCCCCAAACCATAGACTGTATATATAAATGGACACAACTAAGTTGCTAGCCTCTGCGTTCCAAATAGGAAGTGAGCACGGGCGAGATTCGGCTCCACTGACTCTGGCTCCAATTCACTTTCAACTGAAAAACTATCACTTGTCCCTATGTAACTCCTGCTGTCAGGCTCAACATTTAGTTCTTAAAATGTTTGTTTTAACCTGCTCTACATTATCCTGGGATTATTATTTTGTGTTATTGTCCCAGACAACTCAAGGCGACAACTTCTGTTGTCCCTGACAACTTTGCCCGAGGTTGTTCCCGCTAGCATTAAAACAGGTTTAAATGATGGTGTTGCTAAACTAGGAAGGGGTGTTACCTTTAACAGCTGATTGGCCCTTTGGTTGCTATGACACCTGCAGTCGGAATTCCAAATATGCAACTCGGCTTCAAATTTGCTCCTATAACTGCAAGGCTCAATGAGTTTTATTTGGATGGAGCCAAATGCTACAGGTGATGCCACTTAGTCCAATTCTTTATACAGTCTATGCCCAAAACCAGCAGAAGGAAAACTGAACCATTACAGATCTCAAAGCTCTCAGGAAAGTCCTAGTCCAGTTATGGTCCGGATCTAGTCCGACTCTGGTCCAGATTCAGGTCCAGACTCGTACTGGTCTCGGTTCTCTCCGTTTACCCGCGTGTACTGGACCTCAGAGCGCAGAGTCGAGGAGGAGCAGGGCCACGAGACGAGATGAGAAGAAAACAACTGCTCGATGTCCTCCAACTGAAGACCACGAGTCTCTGGAAGACAGACCAGGACGAAGACCAGAGCCAGGACTACGAGCCCCGCGTACAGGAAGAATGCACCTGTGAAGAGAGAGCATTTTGTTGTTGTGTCCTTAAGCAAGACACTTTACTCACATCCCAGTATGGATATGGAGTGTGTGTGAGTGTTGGTTGTGGGAGGGGATGATAGCGCAGACTGGCAGCCTCACTTCTGCCAGTCTGCTCCAGAGCAGGTTCATCCATGTGCAGAGTGGTTGAAGAATACACTGTAAAGGAAGTGAGCATCCAAAAAAGGAGTACAATCTGGAGCTGGTTCATACCATAAAAAGTAAGGTACTCTGAAGTGGGTTCTAGGACTGCAAGTCCGCAGTTAAACTAAAAATGCAATATGAATGGATGCAAATAGTACTTTCTCCACAAACAACAAAATATCCTGTCTTATTCTGCATTCTGTGATTTGCTATCTGAGTCCATTCAAATTGCAATTCTGATTTGAGGTCCTCTAGTTTGGTTCTGGTCTGGTTCTTACCATAATATGTGAGGTACTGGGCTACATGCAGGAAGCTGAGGGACACCAGGACGTTGAAGGTCCAGTTGACTCCAGCAGAGGCAGCGTTCCCAGTACTCCTTGCCCAAAGAGGGAAAATCTCTGAGTTTATGGTCCATGGCATTGGACCCATACCTAAAGGACAACATTACACAATTATTAGAACTATTATTGCACATGTTTATTACACTATGGAGCTTTCATCACTGCTCTCTGGCAGTTATCTGGGAGTCATAGAACTGTAGTTACATTCTTAACTTAAATTTCTATACAAAACATGTATATTTAAATTAGTTTAAAATATTAGATTAGATTAGAATTATATTTAGATTAGTATTTAGTTAGATTTGACCTGGAGCGAAGAAGGCGAGATATGACACCAGTCCCACAACGATGATCCAGGAGAAGGAAGATGGACAGAAGTTATAAGCCCAGACCAGACCAGGGTCCAGAGTCTGGTTCATGCAACTGACAAAGCAGTACAGAGAAAATACAGTTTAACGTGGAGATTTACAGACATCTGACAGAGATGACATTCGGATGCCTTCCCAATGTGACAGATTGTCTTAGATTCCCTCTGTGTGCTTCAGATGCCCTCCCTGTGTGTCAGCTCTCTGCATTTTCCCACTGCAGAATGGGCCTTATTGTGAAAAGGTGACTGACATTGATTCTAAACAAATGGCAGGCTGTCCAGTCTAAAGTTATATTTAAGAATAGTTTTTACTCATTTGGGTTTTGGATTTTGGCACAGGACTTACCAATTGAGGCCTAATCAACTTACTCTATAGGCCAGTGATTAGGGCACTTTGCCTAAAATGCAGCAGAATACAGGTATCTTGTTCAACGGGGGAGAGGAGAAAAAATGAAGAAGATGCTGCTGGTGCTGAGGTTGAGGTGCTGTCCCACATTTGGTTGGTTTCCCTCTGGTCACCCTCCCCATGTGTCAGAATGCCTCAGATGCCCTCCCTTTCTCACCATCCCTGTGCTGCGTGGTCGGTGGACTCCTGATTCACTGCGACACACGATGAGTCCATCACTGAGCTCTGGTTTTCTTTGTAACAGAATCCACAGCCTGGGTCCAGCATGCAGCCTTCACACAAACTACAGAGAATACATTTAAATTAGTGCTGTCAATCAATTATAAAAAATTACACTTTTGGAATCAGATTAATTACAACTCTGACAACCCTGGGACACACACTTTTGCTCCCCGCATTACGCCACTCCCTTTTCAGAGTGATATCACAACAGAGTCAGCGAACATCCTGCTAATATTATTGATAGCATTTATATAGCGCCTTTCAAGATACCCAAAGCGCTTTACAGTTCATTATTCAGTCACTCCACACTCAGTGGTGGTAAGCTACTACTGTAGCCACAGCTGCCCTGGGGCAGACTGACGGAAGAGAGGCTGCCAATCTGCGCCATCGGCCCCTCCGACCACCACCATCACTCATGCACACACCTCTTTCATACTAGTCAATGTGGGTGAAGTGTCTTGCCTAAGGACACAATGCCAGTGGCGCCCCACTGTGGCACCTGGAATTCCTAGCGGTCTCCCATCCAAGTACTACCCAGGCCCAGAATGCTTAGCTTCTGAGATCTGACGGGATCAGGCTTTTACAAGTCGGTATGGCTAATAAAACTACTGCACATCACATCAGCTTTATTAAACTGCTGTGTACAGTTTTGTATCGTGCCTTCATATATTTATGGCGAATTGCCGTGTGGGAGCATGTGTTGAGCTTTAGACACAAACTTACAGCTAAACAAACACACATGCATGGATTATATCTAAAACCTCTAGAGGCAAGTTTTAGATGAGGGAACAGTATTATAACAAGATTGAAAGCTCCAAAAATTATTTTACATAATACCACTCTAAAACTAAAATTATATAGCATTCTGTCACAAATCTAAATAAATGGTTTCAAAGCCCAACTGGCTATATTTTGAGTCTAGACACTGTATGGCTACATGTCTGTGTGGCCACATGTTTCAGGTAAATATACATGACCTAACAGGTTTATTTGGCTCAAGACCCTTCATTATTGCTTGCGGATATTAACTATTTCTTATGATGACATGCTTCCAGTTTCGACTCCCAGGCCTTTCTGTATAGAGTTTGCATGTTCTCCCTTTGTCTGAGTAGGCCTGTCACGATAATTATTATATTGATTTATTCCTGAATACATGTTAGATGACACAATACTTTTTGGGGGTAATATTTATTGTGGGTACTTTTTCTTTTTACTAGTGATGGACTTTTTGTTATTTGTCTGTACTACGGATTTGAGCTGGCAAGGATTGAATAAATAACTCCTGTGACTCATCGTAGATACGAAATAAGTATTTATTTATTTATTGCAGTTTGTGTTTTTTAACCATTTCTTACATTTAATCTATTTGGGGGAAATAATCCTTCTATAATTCTGCTTTAGGGTTACTGTGTCAGTGGTATCAATTAATTTCAAAATGATCATTTATCATCTACAATTTCTTCAGCAAAATTTCCTCTGAGTACTCTGGTTTCTCCCATCAACCCAAAACATGCACAATAGGTCAAATCCTCCTGACCAAGAATACTGTAGCTCAAGATCTGGAGATGTGTGCCACTGCTCCTGACAGAGACACTGAAGGATGGGTCAAATGGAGAGGACACATTTCCCTATGGGACGGTCAATGTTCTCTAGTAGTTTGGTGAAAACTAAGACTAAAACAGGAATAAATCTAAAGCGGGTCTAAAACATAATTAAACCATAGCTGTATCAGGTTTAAACCAGGTCTAAACCCAAGCCTCAGCCAGGGCTGTTCTTACCTGTACTTGCTGCAGACGGTAGAGGTATTGTTAATGTGCTGTGTAACAGGAGGAGAGGTCAGAGCCGAGAGGAGAAATCCTGAGGCCAGAATCAGCAGACTCATACAAGTACCTAAAAAAGAGAGGAAACAAAGAAAATAAGGATTGGCGAATATGCATTTTTAGTGCATAGCATCATCATAATTATGGTTGTACAAATCTGATGCAAGGAGGACAAACTGTAATGACAAATGAAGACACACAGTCTGGGATAAAGCAGAAAAAATATCAGTGCCAAATATCAGCTAAATATTCAGGATTAGGCCAGTGCGATATCTGGGAAAATCCTCTGATATCACCGATTCCAGGCAAAGCAATAACATTTTCAGAGAAAGGGGGTCAGGTTAGGGTTTTTCTAAAGCAGGGCTATTTAAATAAAATTTCCTGAAGGACATATTTTAGCCGTTTCTGACACAAATTTGTGCACCAAATAGCTGGAATTGCGCCTCAACCAATGGGTCAGTTATTAACAATTACCAATCAGACTGCCGATGGTGAGCCTTCTCCTTCCGACACGCTCCACAAGCCACACTCCCACCAGCGTAAAGAGAAAGTTAGTGGCTGATGTCATTGCGGAGAGCCAGATAGCTGTTTGGATGTCACGCACTCCTGACATCTGCAAGATGGTGGCGCTGTAGTACCTACAGTAACACACAGGAGGGGATGAAAATGTGAAGACCAAAAATTAAACCAGGATTGAATCAGGCGTAAACCACGTCTAAACTACATCTAAACTAAGACCCAACCAGGACTAAACCAAGGTCTACACTGGATCTAATCCAACACCAAACCAAAGCTAAACAAGGTCTAAATCAAGTCTGAACCAGTAACTAAACCCGGTCTAAATCAGGAGTAAACTAGGACTAAATCAAGGTCTACAACAGGACTAAAACAGGCCTGAACCAGGACTCACATGACAGTGTTGATGCCTGACAGCTGCTGGAACATCTGGAGTCCACAGCCCACAATCAGAGCACGTCGAGTCGGAGCATGATGCAGGATTCTGAGGATCACTGCTCCCCCTACAGGACAGAAGAGCAGAAGAGAAGGTCAGAGGAGCAGAGGATGCAGACACAATGGTCCGATGGAACAGAGGATGCAGAGGAGCTGGTCAGATGAGCAGAGGAACAGAGGATACACCTTCTCCTGTCTCTCTTCGTTCCTCCTCTATGCTGATTCGGATTGACTCAAACTCTTCCTCTACGTCATCTCCTCCTCTGATCTTTGTGAGAACTCGAAGAGCCTCTGGACTCCGCCCCTTTTGCAGGAGCCATCTTGGACTCTCTGGTAAAAACAGGAAACCCACGAACTGGAGCAGAGCCGGGACCACGGACAGACCCAACATATATCTGAAGAGAAAGACCAGGTCAGGCTAAACCAGGATGGAAGTCCTGAGCCAGGACTAAAGTAAGACTAAAGGAGGGATACAGAAGAATGAAAGCATCTGACACAGTGATACAGGAGGCTGGAAGGGCATCTGGCTTACCTCCATCCATCCAGGACGTAGCTGAATGATCCATCAATGACGGAGGCAACAAACTGCCCCCCAGTGATGAAGAGTGTGTTGATGGTGACGAGCTGCCCCCGAAGGAGTGGAGGAGATACTTCAGCAATGTACACAGGGACCGTCATAGAGGCAAGACCTGCAGAGAACCAGGACTGAATGAAGACTGAAAGAGGGCTGAACCAGGGCTGAACCAAGACTGAACCTGGATTAAATCAGGACTAAATAAGGACTAATCCAGGTCTTACCAATGCCCAGTCCGACAACGATCCTTCCCAGGAGCAACACCTCTTTGTTGGGTGCAAGACTCAGCACAAATCCCCCAATGCTGAAGATGAAACTGGCCAGAAGAATGCACAGTCTCCGGCCCATCCACCCATTCAGAGCCCCTCCGAGCAGAGCTGAAATGGCCGCCGCGCCCACCGTACTCGACACTAACAACTCTTGCCACAGTGCACTCAGATTCCACTCCTGTTTGAGCAAAAGCATGGCCCCACTCACAACACCGGTGTCATAACCAAAGAGAAACCCCCCCAAAGCAGAGAAGACTGACAGGGTAAAGACAAATGCATTATGGGATGAAGGTTTGGAGAAAGGAGCAGAAGAGGCAACAGGAGCAGAGCCAGAGGAGTCGGCAAGAGCAGAGCCAGATGAGTCCACAGGAGCGGAGCCAGAGGAGTCGACAGGAGCAGAAGTGGCAGGTGGTATAATGAGACTCCGCTCTCCATCGTGTGGGCTGGATGTATGTTGCAGGTCACTCATCTGAGAAAGGTTAAAGTCATGCCTGAAAGATAAAAACATGCACATTAATCTAATCTTCCAGCTGTGCTGTCCATCGTGGATACTCCCGCTCACCCACTGCACTAGACTATAGAGGGACAGATAATACTCCCTACAGCTATACAAATACTCACTCACTGCACCAGACTATAGAGGGACAGAGGAGCTCATACTCCAACAAGCTCTTACAGCTCCGCTTAAACAGTGAGATACAGGACTACGTTCATACCGTACTCCAAAAAGCCGTACAACAACTCAGTCTTATACTCAGCATTATAACAGATAAATCCCATCAATCAACATATCATTGCTGCACAGTCTTCCTATGACCTCTTGTATATAGCTGAGATTATATTTTTTTATTACTTATTTTTATATTTTATTTTGACTTGTACATTTACATTTATGTAATTTTGCCTTATTTGACTCCTGTCTCTTGCTATCTTTTTTGCTACTTACTTAGAATTTATTATTACCACTTATATTTTTTACTCTTTGTTATTATATTATATTGTGATGAGTGAGTTATTGTGTCCAAATGATTTCCCTTGTGGATCAATAAAGTCTAAGTCTAAGTCTATGATCTCCTGACCAGGATCCTGACTCAGACCAGGTCCTGCTCCTGACAGATTTGGGGTAAATGCAGAGGACACATCTCACAACAAGGATCAATAAAGTATATCTTACAGTAGGGGTGGGCAATAGTCACAATTATTCCAACAACATAATATTGTAACAAAACACCAGGAATGTGTTAAAATGTGCCTGTAAATATCTTGGTTGAGGTTGAAGTATTAAACAAAAAGGGAATGAACCATAAAATTTACCAAAAAACTTCAGAAATATCACTTTATATCACACTTGACTCTTCTGTCTCTTTTTATTTATTTTGGGAAAATATACTCTTCGAATTATGCATATCTCCAAAACAACAATTGAGGTCGGAATTACGATATATATCTTAAAATTATGCATAAAATTTTTTAAACCAGGACTAAACAAGGACTAAAAGGAGGACTAAATCAAGACTAGACCAGGGCTAAACTTCACGTGTCTCCAAGGACATTTAATCAATAAAATACAAAATAAAGACCTTTACCAAATGAATACTGCTAACGTTCTGAAACCATTACCTGTTCATGAGGAGTAAGATTTACGGAAAAGAATCATTAAAATTGACTCCAAAACACAAACTAGCAACTTTCCATTTCATCTTAACACTTTTCCCTGGGTCTAAAAGAAAAAAAAAACGGCTACAAGTAAAATAAACAGGCTCAAAACTTAACATCTAATTATTAGTCTTGTTAAATAAAACTGTGGAGTCAATATTTGCTCTAAACCCGGTTTTCTAAGTCTTAAACCGCCCCTCGCCCTCTCCTCTATTTTGGTTCGGCTTCAGATGCGCGCCGCCATTTTGGTGTGACATCATCACAACAGACACGTCACAGCTAATTTTGAGGATTTTAAAAATAATTTATTTTACATATTTTTAACTATTTACTATTTTATAAATCAGAGACAATGCGTTTAGTGTTTACTTTTTTAAAAATCCAGTAGTTTTGGTTTTGTTTTGATATCAAATTTAATTGGTTATTATTCACATAATGGCCTAAAGAACTTTCTTAAATTGGATTACAAGTGCAAAAAAATATAGTTTATTTATGGTTTGGATTCACAATTTTTACATTAGCATTTATACCTTTTGAGCAACAGTCATTAAAATACATCTTATTCTTAATCGTTTAATCGTTGTTGTTTTTTTTTTTTTTTTTTTTTGTTTTGTTTTTTTATATATATAGTTTTCTCAGCCAAGCAAAGTGATGGTAACTGAACATTTAGGTTTGGACTTCAATTTTTAATAATAAAAAAAACAAAAAAAGGTCAAACCTTACAACAGACTGTATAAAGAGAATTAATTAACTGATTTAACAAATTTTTTACAGTTGCTGAAAAATACGTTCTCATCAAACGCCCGCTCTCAATGAACCTTATGTCAATTCTATTTAAGTTTATTTTACAGTCTTTAAACTCTGTCAAAAAAGTGGTTCATCCAAAAACGCGCATCAGCAACAAAGAGAAGCTGAGAGCGTGGTCAGCTGATCACATAACGAACTGAAACGAAACTAAAAGAACAAAACTAAAGAAACGTTTTAAGACTATAATTGTATGTATTTCATCTTCGGTAATCATTAATATTACATAAATCGGTTAAATGAAATGTGTTTAGCCATTACCTGTGCAGCAGCGGATCCTCCTTGTCTCATTCAGGAAGAGTTTGATCATATGACATACGGACACGCCTACGAAAATAAAAGGGTTGTTACAATGGATCTAGATCTGTATTGTCTTTGTATTGTATGCAGTGTTGGGAAGGTTACTTTTAAAATGTAATCCCCTACAGATTACATACCCCAAAATGTAGTTTGTAACGTAATCCATTAAATTACTTAAAGTGAGTAACGTAATCTGATTACTTTGGATTACTTGATATTGTCATGTTTTTTTAAACGACATGAATGTAGCAACCACATCCTGAAATTCTTGTTTGTTGTCTTCAAATTGTCTGAGCCCAAGTCTCCATGAATAAGCAACTGTTTGCTGTAGAGAAACAAAGACCATGATATCTTAATATAAGAGGTTTTGTCTGTTAAAAGACAGTAACAAGATAAGCCTTTCCTTAACCAGATTAAAAAATATTATTGATAGAGAAATTATTTTTTATATGAGATCACCTTAAATTATGTCAATCTACTGTTAGGTGTCATGTTGTTTAGACCTGGTTTAGTCCTGGTTTAGTCCTGATTTTTAGACCTGGTTTACTCCTGATTCTAGTTCAGGTCTTTAGTTCTGGTTTAGTCGTGGTTTAGTCCTAGTTTAAACCTGGTTCAGTCCTGCTTTAGTCCTGGTTCAGTCCTGGTTTAGTCCTGGTGTAGTCCTGGGTTAGTCCTGGTGTTAGTTCTGGTTTAGAGGCGCACAGGAGAAAGCGCGGTTTACGCGAGAAAACACGGTCCACTCGCGGCGCACGAGACGGCGGTGTCCGCGCAGTAACTACGGAAGGAGACGTGGTCCGCGGGTTCTCAGGTTAATGACGATGATGAAGGTGTGTGTTTGTGTTTGTGTTTGTGTGCACGTCTACTCATGTCGCAGGTCACTATAGGACAGTAGTGCAGATATTATGAGTCTATGCAGTTTGTTTTCACCAGTGCCAGTAGCTCCTGTTTCACATTTAAGTTGTAGGCGATTTTATATTTGTTTGTTTTTTTATATATATATCTCACATCGGGAGAAGAATTGCCAAGACACAAATGCGTTTTTACCAATGCACTGCTGCTTCCACTGTGTGACTGACACCGCCAACTTTAATATGACGTTTACATCGGTCTTATTGCGCGCGTTCTGTTTGGGTTTCCAGCAATGAGTGGAATTACCGAAATAAAAAAATAAATAAATGCGAGGTAGCACAAAATGTGAAAACAGGAAAATACCGCCTTGTAATCCACTTATTTCAGCAAAGTAACTGTAATCCAATTACCACTCATTGAAACAGTAACTGTAACTGAATAGTTACTCATAATTTGTACTCTGATTACGTAACGGCGGTACATGTAATCCGTTACTCCCCAACACTGATTGTATGTTTTAAAAGCACAGTCCAGGCCCTATTTGAGCAGTTTAGCTTAAAAAATATTCTTTTTTAAATTAAGTATGGGTTTTGTTCTTTAATCAAGCCCATAATTATTCATCTTCATCTTATTATGAACTAAGTTTAGTTTTTATACAGTTATAAGCATTTTCTAAAAACATACATTCTTGCTCTGAGCAGGGTTTGCTCTCCACAGATCTGACCTGGTAGCCTACACATCTTATCATTGCTACTTCTTGCAAATGACATCTTTTTATGTATTATTTCTTGTATTTGTTGTGGTTGTTGGTGACTGGTGGAGGAGATGTCGTGGCCCTACTCTGATCGTGATACATTGAGTAGTAGTAGGCAAAGGAACCTGCAAACAATAAGCACTATTTTACATGTTGATTTGATTAAAAAGTTTGACACTGAAGTACACCAGTACCTGAGAGCTTTTATTGTAGATTTTGAAATCAAAAACACTGGATGTTTCTCATTGTTCTCCTTTATTAACATTTCCTGGAGTACTGTAAATAAGTGTAAATAAGTGTCCATGCCTGTATAATCAGTATACCCACCTAGATTGTCTATGTGAACCCATGGCCTGCCTCTGTGGGGTAGTCTGTCTGCTGGCCTCTGGTCCACTCCACAGTACAGGTACTGTCCACTGGAGGGGGCACTGTTTTATTTCTCTCTTTTTTCTCTCTCTCTCTTTTTAAATTTTTTTTTTAGTTTTTTTTTTTTTTTTTTACAAAAATTATAGGCCTACAGCTCGGTTCTCAGTGACACACCATAAATTGACATTACATCTTTACCCACCACGCTAGTCTATGAACACAGTAACCTATGCCTAATCTAATTTATTTGTTATAGACCTGCCATTAAAATAGACCTGTCACTAATGTTAAAATATGCCCAATTAAAGTAGCCTACTTGGCTTGGTGTATAATATATCCAGATATTTAATGCCATAGCCTTTAGAACCTTTAGAACATTTCATATGCTTTACTAAAAGTGAAACCCAATTAGTATTTTAAACACAAGAGTCTCTCAGTGGTTAAAATTGTTTATTCAGGACAAGTTACATTAAAAAGTTTGTTATGAACCTTTGAAATCTCCAGTCCTGGTTGTTGTACTATAAAAAAAAAAAAAAAAGTACTTCAATGTAAAGACCATCATTTGAGATAAGGCTCCACTTTTGTCCATATTCAACACTGTTCAGTGCTGTTTTGGTTTAGAGCAAGGTTAGTCCTGAGGTCTGAGTTTGATACCAGTGCAACCCACATTATTGAGTCCTGGGTTAGTTTAAGTTTAGTTCTGGTTTGGTCCTGGTGTAGATCTGGTTTAGGACTGGTGCAGTCCTGGTTTATAATTCTGATTCAGTCCTGGTATAGACCTCCTGGTTCAGTCCTGGTTTAGACCTGGCTTGGTCCTAATTCAATCCTGGGTCAGTCCTGGTTTAATCCTGGTTTAGTCCTGTTTCAGTTATGGTCAATACCTGGACCTGGCCCGGTCTGGGTCTAGCACTTGTAGAGACGGTTGACCCTCAGGATGTCGTTTTGGCTCATCTGGGTGGCCTGTCCGAAGCTCACGTTGGCGTTTGGAATGGGCTGCATAGTGGGCTGGTTATTCCCACTGAATGCATATCTGCAACAGATAAAATGTCTAAAACTGCATATACATACACCACACACATCACAACTTATATTTCATCATGATTCATGTTTTATTTTTTCACTTTCTTTTATACAGTATTTAAGAGGTAAATAAATCTCTTGATCTACTCTAATTTAGTAAAGATATCAGATTTAAGCCTTCTGCAGCCCTAAAGTAAAAGGCGTTGACTGAGCTGGACGACAGATCAGAATTCTATGGTGGAATTTGCTGTGTAGCTGTCAGATTGCAAATTTGTTGATCTGGTTTTTGGTTCATATCTCTGTAATTACTGGACCTATCCACATGAAACAAAAACTGGCACAAAGTTCAACGCCTCTGTCAGTGTAAATAAACAAAATTAAAATGATTTTTTTTCACAATAGCTTCAGAAAGTAGTGCCATTTTCAACCCCGAATACCTCAGATTTGACTATTTTCAGTATAAAGGCACTTACCCACATCCTTATTAGCTTTCCACAGCAGCTCAGCGACAGACAGCTCCTAAGAAAAAAAGAAACAAGCCCAGATTCTGTTTTTATATTTTTTTTAATCAATGATTAGGTTGGGTCATCAGGTTTGGAGAGGTCTACAGCCAATCCTCTGTCAGTAAAATCATATGGTTTGGAACAGACACAAGACTGATGGAGGAAGACTTGTGATTATTTTTTGTGTTAAGTTGCACCGATTAAAAATGTGTATTGTTTAGGTTCATTAAACTAACACTAAAAGCTGTTTTTGATAAAAGAAATAAAGCCCTACATGTCAGAGGGAAATTAGAAAGTCTGCCGAACATTTCTGAAATTCTGTTAAGTAAGCACTGTTTTAAAAACATAACTCAAATTAAAATTTAACCAAGACCATGCAAAATTAGGATTAAATTGAGAAGATCTTGACAAAAACAAAAGTTCTTGAAATTTGAAACACAACCTGTATATTTTGTTTTCTGTTATGTGTCAAATTTTATATTAAGATAATTGTCTGTAACTATTTTCAATGTTTAAAAAGGGTGTATCAAGTTAAATCTGTAACTATACCTTAGACTTTAAGGTAGCACAAAGAAAGACTTAATTCATAATGAACAAATATCTTACTAAGAATAATTCAGGCTTAATTTACTTAATCCCAACTGCAACCCCAACTCACTCCTAAACATAACCTCTTAATAATTAAGTACTTACTAAATTATTAAGTCTGACTCATTCTTAAGAAACTATTTGTTCATTGTGAATTTATTGAGTATTTTTTATGCTTTATTGGACTGTTAGTGTAATTATTATAAAGTGTTAAGTCTAATTAACGTAATCAAAACATTTATTATGATTGTTGTATCAGAATCGGTATTAACTATCAAGTCTATTCCTTAGTATCAAAAATGAGTTTGAAATTGTAATATCTTGGCAAGATTAATTCAGTCCTCCATACTTATTTAGTTATGTTTTTTTTTTTTCACTCACCTCTGCATCTTCTTCAGCCCAGGAGCCAACAGTGAAGAGCAGCAACAGACACACACACCTGAGGGCGGCCATTTTGGATCCAGTTGCACAGCATTGCTCCTCTTCTCTTTATTTATTTATTTATTTTTTTTTTTGTTTGAACTTGTTTAATCAGTTTGGTAAAAAAAACTGGACACTGCTTAGGAACATGCTCATTAAAACGAACAGTTGAGCTTTATTTGCAGACAAACATGTTTTAATATTCTTCTCCCTCCTCTTCTTCAGTTTGGTAAAAAACTGGACACTGCTTAGGAACATGCTCATTAAAACGAACAGTTGAGCTTTATTTGCAGACAAACATGTTTCAATATTCTTCTCCCTCCTCTTCTTCAGTTTGGTAAAAAAACTGGACACTGCTTAGGAACATGCTCATTAAAACGAACAGTTGAGCTTTATTTGCAGACAAACATGTTTTAATATTCTTCTCCCTCCTCTTCTCCATCGACGCTGTCCAAACCCACCTCTTCATAATCCTTCTCCAGAGCAGCCATGTCCTCTCTGGCCTCGGAGAACTCTCCCTCCTCCATGCCCTCGCCCACGTACCAGTGCACGAAGGCCCTCTTGGCGTACATCAGGTCAAACTTGTGGTCCAGTCGAGCCCAGGCCTCAGCGATGGCTGTGGTGTTGCTCAACATGCAGACCGCACGCTGCACTTTGGCCAGGTCTCCTCCTGGCACCACTGTGGGCGGCTGGTAGTTGATCCCAACTTTGAAGCCTGTGGGGCACCAGTCCACGAACTGGATGCTGCGTTTGGTTTTGATGGTGGCAATGGCAGAGTTGACATCTTTGGGAACAACATCTCCACGATACAAAAGACAGCAGGCCATATATTTACCATGACGGGGATCACACTTGACCATCTGATTGGCTGGTTCAAAGCATGCGTTTGTGATGTTAGCGACAGTCAGCTGCTCGTGGTAGGCCTTCTCTGCAGAGATGACTGGAGCGTAGGTGGCTAGAGGGAAGTGGATGCGAGGGTAGGGCACCAAGTTGGTCTGAAACTCTGTCAGATCGACGTTCAGAGCTCCGTCGAAGCGCAGAGAGGCAGTGATGGAGGACACGATCTGCCCGATCAACCTGTTGAGGTTGGTGAAAGTGGGACGCTCGATGTCCAGGTTTCTGCGGCAGATGTCGTAGATGGCCTCGTTGTCCACCATGAAGGTGCAGTCGGAGTGCTCCAGAGTGGCGTGGGTGGTCAGGATGGAGTTGTAGGGCTCCACCACAGCAGTGGACACCTGGCAGAACAATGGATTGGTTAGGAAGAACTGACATCAGAAGTATCTAGTTATGCATTTTCTTCAGATCAAATTTGGTCCTACAACTTTAAAATTAAGATTTTCCTTCAAGGCTTCTCACCTGTGGAGCTGGATAAACCGCAAACTCCAGTTTGGACTTTTTGCCGTAGTCGACTGAGAGACGCTCCATCAGCAGAGACGTGAAGCCAGAACCGGTGCCTCCTCCAAATGAGTGGAAGATCAGGAAGCCCTGCAGCCCTGTGCACTGGTCAGCCTGCGGAAAGAGGAAGTTCAAGTTAATGAAAGCACTTAATGTTTTAATACAGAAGGTTTGACTCATACTCACGAGTTTGCGAGTTCTGTCAAGAACGACATCAATAATCTCTTTGCCGACTGTGTAGTGCCCGCGGGCGTAGTTATTGGCAGCGTCCTCTTTCCCAGAGATCAGCTGGTCAGGGTGGAATAGCTGTCGGTGCGTCCCACTGCGCACCTCATCTGAGAGCAAACATTAAATCAATCATTAAATTACCAGTTCATATATATTTATCTTTGCGTACATGTTAGTTGTGTAATTTACCTATGAGGGTTGGCTCCAGGTCGACAAAGACGGCTCTGGGCACATATTTCCCGGCTCCTGTCTCACTGAAAAATGTGTTGAAAGAATCGTCTCCTCCTCCAAGCGTTTTGCCACTGGCCATCTGACCGTCAGGCTGGATCCCGTGCTCCAGGCAATACAACTCCCAGCATGCATTGCCCATCCGGACTCCGGCCTGGCCGACATGCATTGAAATACACTCACGCTGTAAAAGAAAGGGGCAAAGGTTAAAGTCTCATTCAAAACATTTTATTGCATCTGAAAAGTGAAAGCACCACTGGGCATGTGTCAGCTTCTTCTGGAGAGGCCTGAAAAGAGCCTTAAAAGAGAGTCCAGAAGGATTAAAGGTGTTCAGAAACATGTCTCTTTTATTAGGCTCACACAGGTACAGATCTCTTGATTCAAGTTGATTCACACAGCATCTCTCCACGTCACCCCTCCTAGTACAAGAAGAGCTGACAGCTTTATACTGACCATCTCGTCACAATATTGACAAACTGTAACTGGTATTTACAGGAAATTCACAGAAATGTTGACCTAGACAGTGTAAACACAGATAGTCATATGTTAAAGAGTTCAGACACTCCCCCTTTATGTCTCATATACATCAAAAAGTCCATCATAACATGTCCCCAACTCATTGACATTTTAAAGTTCAGACACTGACTTCTCTTTATGACACATGTACAAGAACATTAAACCCCTTCCACATTGCATGGTGAATTAACATGAATGAAAAACTAAAAATACAGAAATTAATTCCCACAAACTCCCTCTCTTGATCACACTTACACGTGTGATCATAAAAGAAAGTTTAAAGAGACATGTCACCTCCTCATATGAGTAAATACCAATAAAAATATCTTAGCTCTCTTTATTACAACACATCTCAGGTTTTACTAACATAATACACTTGAACAACAATGCATGATCAAAACATGGCTCTCGGACAGCAGAATAAGAGGCAAGGAGCACCTTTAAATTTAGTTTTATCTATATTTAAGTCAAACGTTAAATCTGTAGGGTTTTAATCAAACCCAGTCATCAGGTTTGGGATGTCAGAATTGAAAAT
This sequence comes from Boleophthalmus pectinirostris, assembly GCF_026225935.1. Taxonomy (NCBI): domain Eukaryota; kingdom Metazoa; phylum Chordata; class Actinopteri; order Gobiiformes; family Gobiidae; genus Boleophthalmus; species Boleophthalmus pectinirostris. Next base: position 11,851,430 of record NW_026571152.1, on the reverse strand, counting down.
CAGCAAATAGTAATAAAATCTAAGAAATAAGTGCATCTGTCAGTATTTTCATTCAAATTTTGTCCTGTTTCAATTTCAGTAGTTTTAGTTGAAACATTAAATCACTCTCTTGAGTGGGCTTATCAGTTTAAAATTGTCATTTGTATATAGCCTTCAAAATGTAACTTTATTTTCCATTGCATGGTATAGAAGTAGTATAACTTTGGCAATCCCAATTGCATAATAATTTCTTTTATCAAACAAATGTCTCTACTTGAATAATATACTACAAAATTTACAAATTTAGGCATTTCTCTTTTGTACTTTTTGTTAATTTCAGTGCTCATTGTCTTTTACCCATTGTTGGTTGCCAATTCAGTTGTATGATAAGCTTGTCATTTTGATTGTCGGCTGCCATTTTTGTCCAGCTGTCCGAGGCCAGTAGTTTTATGGATAGAAACTATAACAGAACAGACAAAACAGACAGAAATTAGCATAATCAAAAATAAACATTGGGAATAAAAATTGAAATTTTTCAAAAAGCATATGGCCTATACTCTCCTTCTATGTTTTTCTCCCCCTCTTCTCCTCCCTCTCTTCTGAAGCCCCAGTGGCAGAAGGTGGTCAGAGTTGTCCCTCAGGGTCTCTTTTTTTCCAGCGACGTCTAGACGTGGTCGACTTTTCTCCATCTTCATCAGTAGAATGAAACATGAGTGACATGCCAGTCACTGCCTCAGTTGGTTCTCCCATGACATCATGGTGTAGGATGGTAGGATGCTGAAGCCCACTGTCCGTAGAGAAGACATATGAAGTTCACTTTGTACTGGCCTGGGAAGGCTCCACTGCGACCAGGTGTCAAGCGTGGACATAGAACCAGCACAGGCATCTCCAGACGAGGCGCTCAGATGGGCGCTCAGTGCAGTTGTGTCGAATGATACTTCAAAGGCAGAACTGTTGACAGAAGTTGAACATGGACTGCGTCAGCTGGTAACAGAGTCGTCTGCAGACTGGAACCTGCAAACCACGATGTAGATCTCATATCAGTCACAGCACAGCAGTCAGTCACATGCTCCTCCTGAAACAGCCAAATCTTGACAGGTGAGTGGTAACACTGGGAATGTCCCCTGACGCGTGCACTCGTCAGGAGTGTATCCCCAGAGCTCGTAGTAGGAGAGGAACTCTCCAGATCACAGCTGTATAAAGTTGTCGTAGTCCATGGGCAGCAAGACTGGTAGAAGACAAGAACTCTGAGTGGAAGATGATCTCTACCCGGTTGTTGCAGAGACTAGTGCAGCACACTTAGTCAAGATGGGGTTAACAGCATTGTCCAGTATGTCGTAGGTAGTGACCTCAGGCAGGCCACATCTCTGTGTAATGTGAATGTCTCTCCTCGTGATGGTGAAGTCGCCTCAGATGAAGTTCATGTCAGGGATCTGACCTCTTTCAGTGACTCCACGCTGAAGTCGTTGGTTTTAGCGGACATGATGAAAAAGACCACCAGAGTCACATCACTGCAGTGCAGCTTCTGTAGGTAGTTGAGGTGAAACAAAGACTCCAGGAAGATGTCAGCTCCTTTGTTGGAGCTCGTAGCATCTGGTGATAAAGAAAAACAGAGTCTCGTCCAGGTTAAAGTTCAAATGTCTACAGAAGTGTCCTCACGGAAACTTCTAGGTTTGCGTTACTGGTGACGTGGAAGTTCTGTAACTTGTAGATGGCTGAAAACTCCTTGGCATCGAAGCCTATCAGTCTCTTCTTCAAGCGCCTTTTCAGAAAACCATCAATTGATTTAATGTGACAAATGTGGTACATTGGGACATCTCATACTATTTTTGGTAGAGTGGATTACTATTAACTTTATTCTCATTTTACAAATTTTTTTCTCTTTTTTTTTTAAATAGTAGATTGGTATTTTAGAGTGATTATTTCCTTCCTACACTTTATCACTTCTTGTCCTTAGTCCAATTTCTAAACAGAAAATTCAACTTGATGTAATTTGAAATCTCAATTTAGAAGCCAGCATTGCCTTATTACAGTTCTAATTAAGATTATTTATTTAAAATTTAAACAATTTTAGTATTCACATCAAATAACAGTTTATTTCGCAATCATTAATTAATTAGAGCAGGTTTCATAGGAAAATTCATGTCCATAAGATTAATACTGAGATCAAAAAAGGATTAAAATGCAAGTGAAGTCCAGGTTGTGGACAAACTAAACTAGGAAAAAGCAGAAATAAAAACTAAGATAAACCAAAGATAAACTCGGATTAATTCAGAACTAAACCATGATCAACCCAACCAGGTTTAAACTAGTACTAAACCAAGATTAACGCAGCTCTAACTCAGAACTAAACCAAAACCAGATTAGGTCCAAACAGGAACTAAACCAGGACCTATCCAGCTTTAAACCATATTTTAACATAAGATTAAATTTGTATACCAGCATTGAATCAGAACTAAACCAAGATTAGACTGGGACCAATCCCAGAACTAAGATAGAATTTAAAAGGACTGAATCAAGAAAAAAACAGAGCTAACCTGGTCTAAACTAGATGTAGACCATGTTTAACACTTGAAAAAATTAGTAAACCAGGACTAAACCTGAACCAAATCAATACTACACAAAGTCTAAACCAGAACCAGACTAAGATTAGACCAGGTCCTAATCAGATCGAGAACACTGGTTGCTTCTGTTCAACACTACAAAACGTGAATTTATTTTGACGGTAAACATTAAGAGACTACATTTAGACAAATAAATTTCTATTATAAACCATGTCAACTGAAAACTTCTAAAGGCAGTGTTTGTGCTAAGTCTGCAGATTGAGAATACATAAAAATAGGCATATCCTGTAGAGGTGATCTCAGATAATAGCTCCTTAGTTTTTTTATTGAAAATGTTCTAAAAGTGGGAAACTGATTTTATTTGCAGGATGTTTTGTCTCTTAGTGGGATAATTCTCATTTGGAAATGACAGTAATTCAAAGAAATCAAATAGAGATGCATACATAGTTTATTTTCCCTAATCCTTATTTAAATTTTGATATTACAGAGGATGAAGTAAAAAAGGCATTGATAAATCAAAGTTAAAAAAGCCACTGGATTTGATAATCTGTCTAATAAACTGCTGAAACAGCCTGATATGTCCTCAGTACTTTAAAATATTATTGTTTATTACTTATTTTAAGTCTTGTCCTCTCTGACTGGCAAAAAATCTATTATCAAACCAATCCTAAAATTTTCAACTGCAGATCCCCCAGTAACCATGAACTACAGAGGCCTCAGCCTTCTTAATGGTATATAAACCTTATTCTATTGTTCTTAATGAGAGGCTGGTCTGTTATCTAGAATCCTTTCATGTATTGGCCGAGGAGCATAACACATTTAGGAAGAAAAGAGCCTGTATGAATCGCATATAATGTTAGAAAACAAGAGGGAAACCCTACTTTTATTTGTTTTATTGACTTTCAGAAAGCCTTTGACTATGTAAATTGGGACCTGTTTTATTTTCAGCTGCTACATATTGATAATGACGGCAGATTTTATGATTCAATCTAAGCTATCTATAACATTTATTTTAATAAGTATAAACAAAAGGAGCACAATAAAACTTTATGTAAACCAAAATTAAGAACATATATCTTAATTAAAAACTGTTTTGGACCTGAATTGTATGTCACTGTGAACCTGCACCGACTACACAGTGTATGATACTAAAAGTAAACTAATTCTAAAACTAAAACTGTATAAAGGTAATAAGAGAATACTGCAAGAGAGACTTCAACTAATATTGATAACTGTAAACCATGTACGAATTATTTATTTTCAAGAATGTTTTCTCTAATTTGGACTCAAAACAACAACACTTTGGTAGCAAAATCTATCCTAGGGCACACCCATCAATCTCCAATCTGCAAATGTATGTCTACCTGCTATCAATCAACACTCATCCAGCCACACTGTTAAGAAATGAGATGTTGGATTTAATTAAAAATATTCCATCAACTGATTTTACACAAGCCTGTTGTCTAAATCTAAAAGACTTTATCAATTTCATTGTAGCAACAGGTTATTATTCAAAGCAATAGTGTCAATTAAATAAAAGTAAATGTTGCTTTAAGACTACTCAAAGCTTCTCTTTTCCCAATTCATACTGATTAATATATTAATATTGTTTTGTAATTTTTCAGCAATATTGTTTTCACTTAAACTATAAATCGTATATATAAAAGCTACAAGAAATTTTAATCAGTATTAAATTAATAATATTAGGTTGGAATTAAGAAAATCGAGCAAATATAAAATAGGTTAAAGTTACTCTATACATTCAATGCAATTAAACATACTTAAATTTGAATAACGTTGTATTTCTCAAGAGTGTATATATGTCCCATTACACATTTCGCAAACTCTCACACCAACTTACGTAATTCCTTCAAATTTCTCCTGACCCACTTCGCACACCTTCATACCAACTTACGTATTTCCCATAGTTCGACACGTCACACCCTCTCATCAACTTTCCTAATTTCCATAAAAACTCGTGCTACACACCGCATACCCGCTTATCAACTTACTAATTCTTTCTGCCGTCCTCGCCTCCCAGGCCTCACACACTCTTAACCTTTCCGCATACAAACTCTAAGCTTCCCTGTGTACACACGCTAACCTCCCCGTATACACACGCTAACCTCTCCGCGTACACAGCCTGACCTCCCCGCGTACGCACGCCGCAACTCTGCTCGCCAATGCAACACCAAGCCGCTCCTGCACATGAATTTCCCAATTCATATACGAGAATAGCTCAGCACCACTAGTAAGCAGTAATACGGAGCGCACCGACATGAAAACACATACAGAATATCCCTTCAACAACAGCACGACAAACAAACAATAAATTTGCCATTTACAACTATGCCAACCAACGGACAACTAGCGTGCACCCCAAAAACAAAAATGCCATCAAAATATTAAATACGGTGCCTTTAATAGTTAAGCAATAATTAGTTATCCTACCTAGATCAGAAGGGACAGAAACAAAGGCGATTAGATGTAACCTGTATCGAATACACTTTTAGTTTAGCAGACTTTTATTTTGGCGACTTTATTTTTTGTGCTTTATTTGCTCATAATTTATCTTTGCCTTTCATTTTACTTTGAATACAGTTATAATTATCAACATTTTTGACTACTGGTTGTCATTCCTACCCTGTGCTCCTTTAATCACTGCTCTTCTTGTCCTATTAAACATCCTGTCGCTTAGCCTCAAAATTTAACGTTACATAAAGCATAGCCAAAACTTCTCTTCAAAATAGTTTTTTAACATGCCATATTCTTAGATCCTTTAATATTTTAGCGACATTAGATGAGTTTAGATGGTCACAGGTTCTCAGTTATTTCTAGTATTGGGAGGGTTACTCTTAAAATGTATGTAATTATGTTTTCCCCTACAGATTACAGATTAAATGCCTCAAAATGTAGTTTGTAACGCAATACAGTACATTAAATTACTTTAAAGTGAGTAACGTAATCTGAATACTTTGAATTACTTGATACTGTCATGCTTTTTAAACTACATGAACGAAGCAAACACATCCTGCAAATTCTTGTGGGATGGGATGTTTTGTCTACTTAAAGGCAATTAAAACCCCAGTTTTTCCTTAAGCCTATTAAAATTATTATTAATAGAGAAATGCTTCCTATATGAGTTCACTGCCGCTTTAAAATATGTTTACTTTACGATTTAGGTCTTATCTCGTTTAGACCTGGTTCAGTCCTGACCCTAGACTCAGTTCAGTCCAAAATGTAAAAACGGTAAAATACTGCCATGTAAGTCATTTATTTTAACAAAGTAACTATAATCCAGTTACCACTCATTGAAACGGTAAGCACAGTTACTCATAATTTATACTCTGATTACATAATGCTGGTACTTGTAATCCATTACTCCCCAAAACTGGTTATTTCTTTCACTATTTCATGTTTATATCAGATCCACTAATAGCATTTGTTAATTTGTCACTAAACTTGTTTGACTTGTTACTTGCAAACTTAGCATTTGTTGTTACAAATTGTAAAGTTAAAACTGTTACAGTTTGACACTCTCTGCTCCGCAGGGTTTCTACTTGTTCTATTGACCTTCGGTCAATTCATATAATGTCATGTTCACTTGAACAGGCTCGCTTCCTTTTGACCTTCGGTCTTTTATAATAATTTCGTGTTCGTTTGAATATAACTTCATTGAACAGGCTTGTTTCTTTTTGAGCTCACAGTGTAAATAAAAAACACTAATACTTTTTTCTGCTTCTCAATTTAGATTTTATTTTTACAATAGGCCACTGTTTTTTAATCGGTTCTACTCTTTTGTTTCTATACCAAATTTGACTCCTTTCTCCATGTTCTACTTTTTTGTGCGCAACTTAAGTTTTTTATTCTTTTTTATATAAACTTCATTAAAAGCTTTGTTTTTTTTCTGCGTAAAAGTTTAACCACAGACATATATTTTCTTATAAAAGCTTTTCCTTTTCTCTCGTGCAAAGCCTAACACGGCACTTTTCTAATTACTAACTTTGTTAATTACGCTTTATCTTACTTAAAGCCTAAAAAAATACTATTATTTTTTTTTTGATTCACCAACTTTTTTTTTCCGTGAAGTTATAACACGATTCCGGCCATTAAAGCCACTTATTTTGACTTTCTTGACGTGAAGTCTAACACAATTCTTAATTATTTATCAATTGCTAATTTATTTATAGTTCCTTTAAAATTACCACTCAATTAGATATCGCAAGAGTCCCAGTAAAATAAGTACATCACATTTTTCGACATTAATTCAATAGACAGAAATTCTGACCTTTTTTTTTGTAGCGCGCTCTTTTCAAATGTCTTTTTTTGGGATTCTTGCGGAGTGACGTCTTGGACCTGCCTCCTCCAGAAGTCTTCATCGCAATCACGTCGCAGGTCACCAAATTGTCAGCTTCTTCTGGAGGGGCCTGAAAAGTGCCTTAAAAGAGAGTCCAGAAGGATTAAAGGTGTTCAGAAACATGTCTCTTTTATTAGGCTCACACAGGTACAGATCTCTTGATTCAAGTTGATTCACACAGCATCTCTCCACGTCACCCCTCCTAGTACAAGAAGAGCTGACAGCTTTATACTGACCATCTCGTCACAATATTGACAAACTGTAACTGGTATTTACAGGAAATTCACAGAAATGTTGACCTAGACAGTGTAAACACAGATAGTCATATGTTAAAGAGTTCAGACACTCACAGCTCTTGTGTCGCTGATGCGGTCAATTTCTGTTGGACTAAAAGACATGACTCAGGTGAATACAGGTTAGTGTGACCAGATTTGTGTTTGTCAAAACCAGGACACCGTACGAGGGGAGGGGACTCGTCATCGACATTGAGCGACTCTCACCTGGAAAAACTTTCCCACTGGACACCGTAACATATGTGCCGCTTTGTACACTGTGCACAAGGCCTCACACTTGTATTTTTTCTTGGCTGAAGAACAAGGTAACATATTTGGACATATGAAACTAGACATTGTAGAAAAGAAGGCGGACAGTTAAGTTATTCACGGATTTTCGCGGGCTCTCTGAAATGCGTCAGCTCCAACTTGCTCAACAACGTTCAGGCTAAACACGTTAAATAAGTTATTTGGTCGCTCTGCGGGTATTTAAGAGACGAGAAAC